>NC_057805.1:35103786-35115541 GCF_018294505.1 Triticum aestivum
TTACATATCTCTACTCTTATAAAAAAACAGAGTTGGTGATGATGGTGTTCCTGCCATCCTGCAATATAGGCCATCTGATTTATATCTGACGGATAGGAAGGAAACTATGGCAATTTTGTAAAAAGATACCCACACCCCTCTCCACATTTGCAAATAAGGCATTCCCTCGTTCATCCTTTTCTTCCACAAGATAAACTACTCATACAAATGCATCTTGATGTTCCGTGCAACGCATGGGCATCTTGCTAGTAGGGAGAAGGAGTTTGTGTGACACATATCTATATTAAGGGATAGGTAGATAGCATGTGTGCGAGGCATACTTAAAGCATCACGGAGATAAACAAAAGGTGTGCATGCAAGTGCCGGAAAAAAGAAGCGAGAAACAATGTCTAAGCGCGCGCGCGCGCGCGTGTGTGTGTGTGTGTGTGAGAGAGAGAGAGAGCGAAATCTCAAAACAAAAGGTGCTCTGCTGGAATCCCATTGTATATATTCATATGGTTCCGAAACTCGAGTTAACCTTAGGCATATGTGTGAGACACATAATTATACTTTGAGACATTAGTGGCTGTGGGTGGGCGGAATTAAAGGGGTGAGCGTGTTCGATAGAGAGAGCGTGTGTGTTTCTGTGCGAGAGACTTGTAGGACGGGGTAGAAAGACGAATTCTAACCTTGACGTAGGGAGAGAAATACACGAAGTGCGCGTGTGTGATTCCAATGCCCACGGGGAAATGAGATATGTATGCGTGTGAGAGAGATTGCACAATTCATTCACGTATCACTATCTAGCGATCGTGGACGTGCATCGCTTGAACATAAATCAATATCTACTTCGTATCATGGCCGAAGGTACAATATCAATTCAACGTTATAAAGATTTGACACTCACATATCACATTTTTTTATATCTAAATAAACCTTTTCAATTGTGCATGCCAAAGTTACAGTGATGTTTCTTCAAACAACCAATGTAGCTATCATGTACATGCACCATTGTTACTCTTGCAATCAAATTAATTAGTCTTGGATGATTTAAGGTTCTATTATCAAGTAATATATGTAATATTCATATATGAATTCAACGGGTATGCAATTTATGAAATGGAGGCTATGTAATCATATGTGGTAACACTTTTAAGTAGCGGACTACAATATCCATTTCTTTTGTGGGACTACAATATCCATTTCTTTTTGTGCGCTTCTACACTAACACGTCAATGCATTATGTTTAAAGTAAATAACCAATGACACTAAATTATCTATTTACACGAGAAATACATAGGCTGAGCGTTTGATCCCTTTTTTTGTGAACGCGCCTCTACACCCGTACGATTGGCCGCGCCCGTGTGAACGTCCAAGTTATCGGCGCATCATCCCGAGTTATTGTCTTTTTTCTGGATGGACTTCACACTAGTTATTAACTGCTGACGCGTGCCCCATGTACACAGTCTCGCATGACCTTCCCGCTAGCACGGTCCAAAATTAGTTGAAACTGGATACGAATGCTCCCACGGGCGGCAAAATCTCCCGCCTCCTTCTAAAATGTCCGCCACCTAGTCTTTAGCATGCGAAATTCCCCTTTTGTCCCTGGTGCACAGAGAACAACACTTACAATACCGCCCTCATCTACATAATAGGTCGGGGCTGCTTTGGTAACTTCCGGTTCCCCCCACCATACGACACCCCCATTTCCTCTCCCCCTCCCACAAAAACGACTAATTCCACAGCACCAGAGCATCTTACATCACGCCGTCTATACTTCATCGGCCTTTCTACGCCTCCCCTCTCGAAACCCTAGACTGCTCATCCACCGGCGTACCAGAGCCCATTCACTGCCAGCGGCGTCCACCTCACCGGATCTACTTCTGTGGCCGCATCTACCCCTCCCACCTCCACTAGAAACAAGTAGACTGCTTATCCACCACTGTACCACAACCCATTCAGTGTCGGCCTTATCCACGGCGCCGGATCTGCTTCGCCGGTACTCTCGTCAACCGCAGCGCATCTGCAGCGGCTCATTCGTACTCCCCATCGGAGACGCTTCGTCCACACCCCCCGGAGCCGCCCCACCGACGGCCCCGTCGACGGCCTCTGATCCTCTGCGCCGACACCTTCCTCAACCCTACCGGAGCCGCTTCGCCGACACCATCGTCAACCCTACCGGAGTAGCTTCGCCTATACCATTCTCAACCCTACCGGGCCCGCTTTGCCAACTCACAAGTCCACGGCCTCAGATCCGCTTCGTCGCACCCTCATCCAACCTACCGGAGCAGCTTCTGACGCCCCGTCCACGGTCGCAGATCCGCATCGTCGACACCATCCTTAACCCAACCACCGGTGCAGCTTCACCGACGCCCTCGTCCACGACCATAGATCCGCTTCGCCCACACCGTAGTCCACCCTACCGGAGCCGCTCCACAAACACCCTACTCAACGGTTCTAGATCTCCTTACTGGACCCCGACAGCCAGCGCTGCTTCATCACCCTTGACATTTCTAACCTGATTCCCACCGTCTGGCAAGATGCCAAGCACCGGCCACGACCTAGGAACTTGTCACCTTTAAACCCGTCCAACATCACCTGCCCGATGTACTTCAAATATACTAACAGGTCGCTGTTACCTGTTATGCAGCTTGCAAAAACTACAAGGACGATGTTTCTTCTGGATCTAACAGCTTGGCCAACCAAGATCCTGGATTGAGGCATTGCTATGATCTTGTAAGTGCGTCTCTCTCTCTCTCTCTTGTATTGTTGTGTGCCTGCCAGCGTGCTTTGCTAGGATTTTTGACCAGTAATCCCTTTGTGCAGACAAGATTTCTACTATTGGCTGTTAAATTAAGATATGTAGATGTCATACATGATACTACCTCGTACCTCCGTTCCTAAATATAAGTCTTTCTAGAGATTCCACTATAGGCTACATACGGAGCAAAATGAGTGAATCTACACTCGAAAATGCATCTATATACATCTGTATGTGGTCCATACTGGAATCTCTACAAAGATATATATTTAGGAACAGAGGTAGTACATTACACAAAATCGTAGGTGGCATGTAGGAATTTCAGTGCACTACATTAGGCTCCCTTAGAGTGCCTGCTAGTCCAGCACACAGAGTCATGGCTAGTTTATGCTACACACACAATCGTTAATTGGTGGTTTAAATATGCGCAAGGGATATGCAATGTATTATCATGTAGAGATGTCTGAAATTAGCCGTGTCAACTTGCAGATGGGGTTACACAATGAAAATGTACAAGATGTATGTGGCAATTTCATGGAACATCGCAAAAAGAGGAGAGGCAGCGGTGAGCCTATACAGTGTGCTATGGTAGGTCACTCCTCCATTGCAATCATCGTGACATGTGATTTGTATGTCAGTTCTATTGGCCAAGTTTCTTAGGGGCAATTTTTACGAGTTATCCTAAGAAAATAAGCACATGTGAATATAAGCTCCAGGTAATATGCCAACCAGTTCTTTTCATTGCCTTCCTTTTCAGCTTATCTTTGGTATGATCAGTGAAAAGTCTAGATTGCATTATATTTTGTCTTTTTGCTGCCCATATGAAAATTAATTTGACTTGCAAACATCACAAATTGAACCCAGTGTAGTAATTAATATGATAGGAAAACAGACCATCACTATTTGTTCAAAATGCAAATACAAAGATACCATCTACTTGGCACAATCTACTTTGGTCAATGTCTTCCATAGAGATCCCATTGCCTAATTTAAACGAAGAACACAGGACCCACATTTAAATGAAGAAAAATTATTTATTGAAATTCGATGGTCCAAGTGGCTGGTTATTATCATATAGCAGCACCACCAGAAAGCATCATATAGCAGCAGCAGTAGCTCATAGCAACTCATCATACAGCAGCAGCAGCAGTAGCAATAGTGTGCAATTCATCATATGCCAGCAGCAGCTCATAGCAATTCATCATATAGCAGCAGCGGGAGCAGCTCATAGCAATTCATCATATAGCAGCAGCAGGAGCAGCTCATAGCAATTCATCATATAGCAGCAGCAGGAGCAGCTTATAGCAACTCATCATATAGCAGCAGCAGCTCATAGAAATTCATCATATAGCACCAGCAGCTCACAACAATTCATCATATAGAAGCAGCAGGAGTAGCTCATAGCAATGCATCATATAGCAGCAGCAGAAGCAGCTCATAGCAATTCATCGTATAGTGGATCAGAATGAAAAATTTGGCAAAAAATCAGAGGAGATCCTCACCTTGTTGGATGAGCTCATCCTTCAACAGCACCTCAAGGCCACGGCCTGGGAGGAGGGGAGGGGGAATGAGGTGCCTTCTGTCGTAGTGTGGCATCAGCCGTAGTTGTGCGGTGCCTGCCGGAGTAGTGTGTTGGACGGACCACAGTGGAGCAGATGCTGGAGACCATGAGAATGAGGGGCAGCGCCAGAGGGAGGAGCAGCCAGGGACATTTGGTCCTACCCACCGGCCATGTAGCCTAGCTGGACAGAGCATCGTCGAGGACCAGGCCAGATGGGACCAGCAGACGGCTCGCTGGAGGAACCCTAGCGCTGCAGGCAGGGGATCAAGGTAGAGGGAAAGGGGAGAGGAGATGCAAGCGGGCAGGGCAATGAACGCTTGCGTGTTTGTTTTTACTTGAGGGCCGGGTGTGACGCGGGCGTGAGCAGTTGCACTTTGAGTGTAATATAGGCAGACAACAGAGTCATTTCACTATTCCCCTTCCCTTCAATTTTTAGTGAGCTTCTACCCGAAACACCCCCCTTCAAAGCGAAATAAGTTAAGCCCATAACTCAAAAATGACTTCTTTACATCTTTTATGGCTTATTTTTACAATAAGCTCTGAAAAGGCGGAATAGAACTGGCCCTTAACCTGCAATTCAATTGTGCGTTCAATGATGAATCACTCCTGCGTGCTATAGTGTACATTTAGGCATCATCATACATGGCATAACCTAATACATGTGCATTCCATTGTAGAATCTGGAATATGCAATGTTTATGTTAGTTCATACGTTGCACATGATGTTTAAATGCCCCTTAAATCTGGTCAGTCAAGTGATGGTCTTTAAGCCTCCTTCTTTGCTTCTTTTCTTGATACTCCCTCCTTCGATCTATATAGGGCCTAATATGTTTTTCGAGACCGCCTTTGACTATTGATAAGACTAATAATACATGAGATTTATAATGTGAAAATTATATCATTGGAAGCTCCTTTCACGTACGAATTTGACGGTATGCTTTGTGTAACTTGCATGTCATATATTATTGCTATAACACTTGGTCAAAGTTAGCCTCGAAAAACGATTAGGCCCTATATAGATGGAAGGAGGGAGTATGTAAGATTTGCCCACACATCTGTTTAATTGCTTGTTTGCATCAGCCAGCCATACCAGGACTGTTTGCTTTGATTACTTGCTGTTCTTGACCTAACACTCTAACAGAGCTTGTCAACGATTTAAACACTAAGGGATGATGTAGTGGGAGCTTGTCTAACTCATAGGTGACATGAAGGTTTGGCTGTACACTAAAGTAGGCTCTCCAAGAGTACCTGGAGATCCAGTTTGAAGGTATGCCTAGTTTTTACATAGTGCACACATAGTAAATGCTCATTTCATTGTGTGTAAGTGCAAGAGATGTGGCATGTTTCATTATGTGGTATTGTTTTGTTATAGTCTCGTACTTTTGTGTTGTTCACAGACTGGAAAGTATGCATATTTATCTTCCAGGGAGACGAGTAACTAGTTTGTGTCACCTTGCAGAGGGGGTGCAATGAAGATAAGATTGAGGATTTCCAAGTACAAGATGTTAGGAAGGAGCCTTGCAAGAGAAGTAGGGGCAGCGCTAAGCCTGTTCAACCAGTTAAGGTAAGTCACTGTATCCAACTCAACAGTTCAATTCCTTGTTTGTTTCAGGCATAGTTAATTTTCTCTTTTCAATTGCTTTATTTGTCCTCAGTTAATGAGATGCCCAAACAATGATGCCTGATGTTGGGTACTTGTATAACTATTAGTTCACATAATTAAAGGCCTTACCATTTAATTACTCTGGCAAAGTGTGCCTGAAGCTTTGAAGTCTATTAACAATCTATTACTGCATGAGGCTCACAATCTAGTTTATACTAGGCTAATGATTGCATAGTTTTGCTTGCTGTAGTAGGTTTGTATGAATCCCTCTGCTGTTCATTATGCTCCCTAAGACTTTAATCAACTGCTTGCTTACTTATACGCAACATGTTGTCTAAATTTGTAACTTGTATGTGTTTTGGATTTGGCCCCAACATCATGCTCCTCTGGTGAGCTAAGATAGATTTCTGTATGCAGGCTACATAGACTACCATTTTTATAAATTTTAAAAATATCACCTGCTTATGCTTCATGACGTGTAATATTATTGTTAGTCTTGTTTTGCCATGTACAAAATAGTCTGTCTTGCTCGCTTCACTGTTGTAACTATATTTTTGCCCTAGTCATGTGTACTTACAGAAACATTTCAGGATGAAGTGACATCAACACAAAGATCTGCGAGCAGTGCGGCATGGCCGTTACCGAGTGATTATGGATTGGAATTGGAATGTGCTGATGTTCTCGAGCATGAACTAGAGGTGGCAAGACAACGTGTACATGATTCTCAACGTACAATCAACAAGTTGAGACTGGACATACAGGTATTAGATGCAGGAGTCAAAAAAATGAAACAAGACACTGAGGTAACCACGAAGGAATTGGAGATTTTGCAGACTAAAATTTGTGCTATCTGAATCTGGCCAATCCTATTTTCTGAAGAGATTATAGTTCAAATGGTAAGTTATGTTGATGCGTGTCCATGATGTATGAGCTTTATTTGTCCAGTATATGTAATTTGTTGTTTGTGTACGCTTTATTATCACTGGTGCCGAACTATAATGCCCAGTGGGTATATTCGGCTGTAATTTATTTATTGTATAGTGTAGGATTATTCTACGTTTCTATGCCTTAGTCTTTTTATTGTATAGTGTATGTTTTTAGAGGCGATAGTATAGAGTAGGATAATTCTTGAATATGCTATAGCCTTGAAATGGGGGCCAACACGCCCAAGCATTTCCTGGATGCCATACAAACGAACAAATATGTGTAGTCAAAGCAGGCCTTAACTAGGCTGGTCAAAATAATATTAAGTGGATCCCAAATGATGTGGCCCACCGTAACAACGGCTCTTAGCAGGCTGTTAATAGGCCAAAAGCTTGATAGGGCCGTATAAATGGAAATGGCCCGCGGGCCTCTAGCAGGCCGAAATAAATGTCAATTTTGTCTCGGCCCTTTTACTTTATGGGCCAATAAGAGGCCGAAATTGTTATGGGTCAGAGGAGGCCCAATTTGCAAACTAGGCTTCTAACAGGCCGAAAGTCGCGTTGGGCTGAAATGATGCCCTGCGGGCGTGGGCCCCTAATGGACCTAAAGTCAAAGGCCCAACTGTTGTGCGGGCCGTTAACAGGCCGAGAGGAAAATGGGCTAAGAGTTGGCCCAATTACCGAATGGGCCGAAGATAGGCCTAAAGTCACAGCGGGCTAGAATTGGCCCAACTGCAGAATGGGCCGAGAAAAGGCCGAAAGACGTTCCAGGCCGTTAACGGGCTGGAACTGACGATGGGCTGCAAACAGGCCGAAAGAAGCTCGGGCCGCAATTGGGCCTAAAGACGTAGCGGGCCGTTAACGGGCTTAAACTAACGATGGGCTGGAAATTGTCAAATCTAGAATGGGCCTTTGATGGGCCGATTCTGTGTAACTTGTATGGGCCGTACTTGTAAATGGGCCTGACTCAAGTAGGCCGCTAATGGGCCAGCCCGCTTATTTTGACAGGCCCAGCCTTTTAACCTGAATGGGCCACTGTTGGGCCGAGTGATGACCCACAAGTATAGGGGATCTATCGTAGTCCTTTCGATAAGTAAGAGTGTCGAACCCAACGAGGAGCAGAAGGAAATGATAAGCGGTTTTCAGTAAGGTATTCTCTGCAAGCACTAAAATTATCGGTAACAGATAGTTTTGTGATAAGGTAATTTGTAACGGGTAACAAGTAATGAAAGTAAATAAGGTGCAGCAAGATGGCCCAATCCTTTTTGTAGCAAAGGAAAACCCTGGACAAACTCTTATATGAAGGAAAACGCTCCCGAGGACACATGGGAATTATCGTCAAGCTAGTTTTCATCACGCTCATATGATTCGCGTTCGTTACTTTGATAATTTGGTATGTGGGTGGACCGGTGCTTGGGTGTTGTCCTTCCTTGGGCAAGCATCCCACTTATGATTAACCCCTATTGCAAGCATCCGCAACTACAAAAGAAGTATTAAGGTAAACCTAACCATAGCATGAAACATATGGATCCAAATCAGCCCCTTACGAAGCAACTCATAAACTAGGGTTTAAGCTTCTGTCACTCTAGCAGCCCATCATCTACGTATTACTTCCCAATGCCTTCCTCTAGGCCCAAACAATGGTGAAGTGTCATGTAGTCGACGTTCACATAACACCACTAGAGGAGAGACAACATACATCTCATCAAAATATCGAACGAATACCAAATTCACATGACTACTTATAGCACGACTTCTCCCATGTCCTCAGGAACAAACATAACTACTCAAAAATCATATTCATGTTCATAATTAGAGGGGTATTAATATGCATAAAGGATCTGAACATATGATCTTCCACCAAATAAACCAACTAGCATCAACTACAAGGAGTAATCAACACTACTAGCAACCCACAGGTACCAATCTGAGGCTTTGGGACAAAGATTGGATACAAGAGATGAACTAGGGTTTTAGAGGAGATGGCGCTGGTGAAGATGTTGATGGAGATTGACCCCCTCCCGATGAGAGGATCATTGGTGATGACGATGGCAATGATTTCCCCCTCCAGGAGGGAAGTTTCCCCGGCAGAAAAGCTCTGTCGGAGCCTTAGATTGGTCCCGCCAAGGTTCCGCCTCGTGGCGGCGGAGTTTCTTCCCGAAAGCTTTCTTATGATTTTTTCCAGGGTAAAATACTTCATATAGCAGAAGATGGGCACCGGAGGTCTGCCAGGGGGTAGGGCACGCCCCCCACCCTCATGGACGGTGGGTGGCCCCCCTCTGGTACTTTCTTTGCTCAGTATTTTTTATTAATTCCAAAAATAACTTTCGTGGAGTTTCAGGACTTTTGGAGTTGTGCAGAATAGGTCTCTAATATTTGCTCCTTTTCCAGCCAAGAATTCCAGCTGTCGGCATTCTCCCTCTTCATGTAAACCTTGTAAAATAAGAGAGAATAGGCATAAGTATTGTGATAACATGTAATAACAGCCCACAATGCAATAAATATCGATATAAAAGCATGATGCCAAATGGACGTATCAACTCCCCCAAGCTTAGACCTCGCTTGTCCTCAAGCGGAAGCCGATAACGATAAATATGTCCACATGTTTAGAGATAGAGGTGTCGATAAAATAAAATACAGACATGAGGGCATCATGATCATTCTTATAACAGCAACAAATATATATTTTGTCATATGATTTCTTATGCTCAAGTAATAATCTATTCACAATGTCAAGCATGAATCAGAAACTTCATTGAGAACCAACAAACTATGAAGCAATTGCAATTTATCATAACATCGGAAAGAGTCAATATAAGAGCTTTTCAGCAAGTCCACATACTCAACTATCATTTAGTGTAACATCCGAAAATTCTAAATTTTGGAATGTTATATTAAATAAATATTTATGATTGTTTGTTTGATTGTTGTGTGACTGATTGGGTGAAATTGGGTGGAATTTGAAACTTTTTGAAAGCTGAATGAGAGGGAATAAAAGGACTTTCCTAAAACATTCATCTTTGCATTTTGATCTCCATGGATTCAAATCCATTTTTATCACAAAACCCTAGAGTGAAGATGATATGACTTCTTCCATATGAATAAATGAAAAGGGTTTTGAAAAGATTTGAATTCCATCTGAAAAATATTTCAAATTCAAAACTTTATGCAACTCAATGATTTTCAGGAGAGAAGATAAAATGACTTCTTCAATTATATGAAATATGAGTTGGAAGTTAAAAAGAATCAAATTGAAAGTCATTTGAAAGTATTTTTGAAACACCCTTTCAAATTTGGAATTATTTGGATTTTATTCAAATTATTTTCTCCTAAAAATAAATAAATGGAAATAAGGGTAAAATGATTCCCTTCAATGGAAAATTAGGAGAAAATAATTTTGGTATTTTAAAAATGATTTTTGTTGGATTTTAATGCAACAGTAGCATTGTTTGCATTATTTGATTTTTTGTGGATTTTATTTGAACTATATAAATAGTTCATGTTTTAGGAAATGTTTTTTCTAAACATTTTTATATATATTATGCCTATATATAGTTTTTATTATTTTGGTTCTTTTTACTTTTGTTTGTCTGTTAAAAACAAAAAAAACTCCTTGCGCCAGCCAGGCCGACCAGGCCTAGCTAGCAGCTAGGCGGCCTGCCCCGCAGCCCACCAAACCGGCGAGCCGGCCTCCCCAGCCTCGCCCGCACCGAATTCCCTTCGGTCCGGACGCCCGCTCCTCTCCTCACTCACCTCTGTCGCTGACAGCGGGGCCCGCCATCTTCTTCCTCCTCACGCCAAGCCATGGCCGCACCCGAGCTCGCGCAACCGCCGCCGTATCCCGGATTCTTCGGGATCTTCTCCTTGATCCGCCCCCTCCTCCAAGTCGACTCCCCCCTTATATATACCCCTCCCCTCACCCCGTTCCGCCCCTTCCCGACCCCCGAAACCCTCTCCACTCGCTGCCATTTCTCGCCGGAGCCAGAGCTCCGCCGCCCGCCATTGCTGCCGCTAGCTCTCCACTACGACCACCTCATCATCGTCCGAACCCACCACCAAACCCCCCTCGCTCGCCCGCACCTCCCCGTGCCCTCGCCCTCGCCCGAAACCCACAGGAGCACCACCAACGTCGACCACCCGACGTCATCTCCGCCTCGACCTCACCGCCGTTCGACTCCGTCGTCTCCAAGGCCACTACCGACCACCGCCGAGCTCACCATCGAGCACTGTAACGCCCCGGATCCGATGCGCCAGGTGTCTGCCAGTTATTCGCTGTCGTTGCCATGTCATTTGCTTGCGTGTTGCATTTTGCCATGTCATCATCTGCATTTCATATCATGTCATCATGTGCATCGCATTTGCATATGTGTTCGTCTCTTGCATCCGAGCATTTTCCCCGTTGTCCGTTTTGCAATCCGACACTCCTATGTCACCCGGCGCCCCCTTTTGCCTCTTCTCGTGTGCGGGTGTTGAACTTTCTCGGAATGGACCGAGTCTTGTCAAGTGGCCTTGGTATACCATCGGTAGACCACCGGTCAAGTTTCGTTCCATTTGGAGGTCGTTTGGTACTCCAACGGTTAACCGGGTAACCGCAAAGTCCGTTTGGGTGTTGCAGCGAAACCCCCCCTCAAACAGCCCCAAAACCCCTTTGAGTCTCCGCCATGCTCTCGGTCGTTCGATCACGATCGCGTGGGCGAAAACCGCTCCTCGTTTGGACTCTCCTAGCTCCCTCTACCTATTTAAACACCTCCCCCTCCTCAAATCACGGATGAAACCACCCTAACCCTAGTCATCTTCTTCCTCGCGCCACCGGACATGTCCGCCCGCGCCGGACGCGTCCACCGGCCACGTCGTCCCGACCAATCGTGGATCGCCACGTCGCCCTCGATGTCTCCCGCAGCCAACTGCGCGCCGCCACCTCAGCCCCC